>NC_071292.1:21652500-21660000 GCF_943737925.1 Anopheles nili
CGCGCGTTTGTTTGTGTATCTAATATGATTTTAAATAATCCATGCGTTGGCTGCTCGGAGCCGTCTCACGGTGTGGGTGATTTTCGTCCTTTCGCCTCCATTTTCGGTTGGGCCATGGCCATCGGCCAAGCGGCGATGGCGCTTCCAGTCTTTTGCAAGCTGAGGATGGCCGCGGTGGCGACAAAAACCGATCGCCATGACGAAAAATGTACGCGTGCATGTGTGTGTTTGTGGCAGAAAGGCTCTTCCAAGAGCCCACTGCGCTCTATCGTGCAGGCTGTTTGCTTGGGACAGACAAAAGCGACCGCGAGGAACGCGACGATGCGGATCGCGTTATCAGCTTTTCTTTCATCGGTTGACATGGCAGGATGTTGCCGCACTGCGAGGCGCTACCGCAGCACGGTGGCGTTATCAGCGAGTGGCGAGATAATTTTCGCTCACCGCTGCCTCGCCGAATGGGGCGCACAAAGAGCAGCCGTCCCTTGGGAGCGTAAGGTGCGCAAGAGCTCGAACGGCACGGACGTAGAAAAGCTCGAGAGTGAAAGAGGCAGAGACAGAGAGAAGGAAAAATGGTAATAATAAATAAATCTCCTACCATCTCGGGCAAGACGAATATCAGAAAACACATCGGCCAACGGAATGTGGTAGCGCGGCGCAACATCAAAGCGCCGTATCATCTCGGGAAGTTGGGACGACGAGGCGGGGGCACGCGAGAGGGCGTGCAATGGCAAAAAGGGTCGGAAGAAACCCGAGAAGGAGCGAGTGACGAAGGGTGTAAAAGGGGAAAAACTCACCATCCGACGCACATCATAATAAATGCCAGCTCGTTTGAACGGGCGGAAATGTCCAAAATATGGACTGTCTTTGTGGTAAAAGGACCTCAAAGGGGACGCTTTATGGGAGGCAGGGATGTGAGCATTTGGCAAGGGGTTGGCAGGACGAGCAATGTTATATTTCGTCTCCAGTGCGGGGCTGATGGGGGGAAGCAATGAATTTTGGTTGGTTTTCCTAGGGCAGCATTATACAAGCGCAAGCCGAGATTTTTGCTAAGCGTGTCGCGATGTGATGAAATAAAGCACTTTCTCATAGAGTGTCATGACATATAAACGTATATAGTATCGACATCAAATCACGGGAAATCCGTGCTAATTGTACGCATTGAAATAATTTCTCGGCATGCTTGGATGCGTGCATCGAAGGGACAAAAGTGGCCAATTGTATGGCTACTATGATTTTCGTTTTACCGCAGGACTATCATTATGAGAATTTGCACAATTATTTCCGACTTTGTCATTATTCCTTAGATCATAAAATACAGTTGATTTAGTTCTCTCAAAAAAAAAAGGTGCAATCTTGAAAGCGATTTGGATTTACCAAGTTATTAACCATTTAATGCAAGCGTATTTTTCGTTGATTTCGCTGGCTTAAAAGGCAATACATCTGTGATTTATCGAGATAATAGAGTAATGCTATCGATAAGATTATGCAGCAAAAATCATAAAAGTGGAATGGCCCTTCAACATAAGGCACTAGTAATACAGCACTTTTCCAATCTTCACTTTCACCCGCCCCAGAAAGCTCAATCGGAACGAACGAACTTCAACTGCTGTTTCGCACTAATGCAAGCGGAATCTCGTTTTCGGCACGCAAATCAAAACCATCCTAAGCCGGTTCGGTCCCAACGAAGCACGAAGCCCGCCAGTGACCACAGAGAGCCACGGTGCACGCTTGTTAATTTGCAGTTCATTCCAAGCACTGGTACCGCGGTACGGTACGGTTCAACGGCAGACGATAACACCGGCGGACGCGCATCCTGTGCAGGAGCTTAACACACCGGAAGGTTGAGTCCCTCGAGCCACACGGAACCTGCGGAATGAGCGCAATCTCGGCGCCCGGCCCTTGCGGGCCTGCGGGATCTGCTGTGCGGTTTGTGATAGGACGTTCCCAAAACCGGCACTATGCAAAATCCATCATTCCGGCGCCGGGAACATTCGTGCGGAGCCAGCAAACAAACGGCAGAAGCATTCGAGCGACCCGACGAGCGACAAAAGAACAGCGTTGCGCTGCAAATTGCATCGCAAACGCAACCGGCACCGATCGAGGACGCAAGGCGCATAAGTATTCATTAAATCGCGGCTTGCACCCTGCCAGCGATCGCATGCGACGGAAATGCAGGCCTTGTCTCGGGGGGGATCTACCGGCACGACTGTTGATTGTGCTGTTGGCCACGTGGCCACGCCATCGTTCGCTCTCGTTCGCTGTGACTTATGCTGGGACTGTGGGTTTCGGTTGAGAAGAAATCACTTCCGGTCGCTACCAGCCGGTTTTGCGCTATCGAACCACGCAGGCACACGTACACTTACCCAATCAGACATTTCGTGTGTGTCCGCGTTTCTATGATGATAATTTAAAATGAGAATCGTCGAAACAACGGATGACGCAACCATAAACATGATGCAGTTAAAATATGTGCCTGCGGGTGGTGAGAAGAATAGAAGAGCAAGGTTATCATCGAGCTTTTGAATGGCATTCGTCAGTGTTTACCTAAAAGTGGAACAGCATCCGATGTGGCTGGCATTGTCTCGGCAACCATATTTAAAAATACAGTCAATGATAATAAAATTGTTACGCCTGTAAATGAAACGTTAGTATGATGTGTTAGGTTTGGCACGTTAACGAAATGTTTAAAAGAAACTATTTGATAAATACAACGGAATTAATTTCTTCTTTCATTAGTTTATGTGATGTGGTATAGAAATATTTTTTAATTCATATCTGTTTGATTTAGATGTTACATTTAAGTAGAAAAAGTTATTTTACATTCTTTTAATATTTTCCATATTAAATGTTACTTATTGATAGGTTATTACTTTTCACTGGTACTCTATAAAACAACTATCCTCCATTATCCAATAGCCAGACAATGTTATATAATAGGCATTCTTTTTCTCAAGCACGTTACCTTTGCGCTTTCTCACTATCATTGATCGGACCCTCTTTCTTCGGTGCACCTGCGTGTATCAGAAAACTTACCGAACCCTCGCACCGGAACTTACCTAATGATAACTTTTCGCCGGAATCCGGTGGCAGAGTGAATCCTAGAAGTGCCATCGACGCAATCAGCACACACGGTACGATCAGATTGAAGAAATAGTACAGCGTTCGCCTCCGGATGATGATGGCGAAGGTGATGTCGATGTAAGGCTCTGGACAGCAATTGTAGTAGATTTCGTTCCGCTTGCCGGGAACACCTAAAGGGAGGCGTCCGTAACATACAGACACCGACGAAGCAAAGCGCACCGACCAAGCGCGTGGAAATGTGGAAACGAGCAGGGAACGGGGTGGTTTTTTTTTACATGGGTAGAAATTATACGGTAATATTAGTGCCACAAAGAATTTGACCGCGAGGAGTGTTGTTCTTTTTGAAGCGTTGTTTGATTTTCTTGCTTTCTCCAAGTTGAAATGGGGAAACTGATTCCATTTCAAAGCCATTTCCGTTGTTATGGCAAGGCCGGCATGGTGGTTTATGGCAACCGTCCCCAACTAACTGTCATACAAATTCCGTTCCGTTGGAATGTTGGTAAATATGAGTGTACAGAAACGTCAGCGCTTGTCCCGTAGTCAATGGTATGAAAAATGGAGGCTGATTGTGAGTTTTACTCTATGTTTTTTTTTTCTAGCGAGTATGAGCAAATGAAAAATAATTACGTAGGTAAAGCAAAATGAAGCAACGGGTGAGATGGCATTAGGCAGAATGGGAAAGAGATTACACTTTCAATGGTGTCTTAGCACAAGTTTGGTCGTTCCACACTGTTGCTGATTAGTACTTGCAACATTTTATCACTATAATTGAAGATCTTTTAATAATAACTCTGAGCTTATTACCGCACAAGGTTTTTGTACAGGAGATCGCTTCGAAATGACTATCGTGTAGCAAAACCTGAATTATGATACGTATTAAATTATGTGCTACCATTATTCGTTATTCAATATTGAACAACTATATTATACAAAAACAATTCGAATAAGGAAATCGCCCCAAAACTCCTCAATCAAATGTAGAGTTTATAAAAATCCTTTGATTTTAACACTCGATAAGATGTTATTCGAGTGCGCTAATTTTGTTTTTCAATTCGCAAAAAATAAAAACAGCTCTGTTTAAAGTGATTTGCAACGTTGCACTACAAGTTTTGTTCATTAACCGGCCGGTTTTATCGTGAAACCGAAACCTAGCCCGTCCCTCGAGGTGGCTAATGTTAGCCCCCGTTCCATTTATGGGACAGTTACACCTTGGGCTTGGGCTATTAATTGAATTAGTTGTGATCCTTTCCCGGCGTTGTTATTGAATATTTAATCTCACCAGCGCACCGGCAGCTAACGCGCCCACACCGACCCACCGGCCACTCTCTCATCTCGCAGCAAAACTGCCAAGGCTCGCTCACCGAACACCCTAGCCAAACCACGAGCCCTACGGCCCTCGCAAGCCCTCCTCCTCACGGGCGCTAGCATCACCGTCCTTTTGAGGAATTAAGTTTAATGTCCTTTCGTGTGCGAATGTTTTCTTTCCCGCCCAAACTTTCCGACCGCGACCGTCCCGCGGCCAGCCCAAGCCTCGGTGCGGCACAAAGTTTTCCATTCAACAACATATTCGCATGTATCGCTTCACGGTGGCTCCCGCAGGCCAGCGGGACCCGGACCGCGGCCAACCCGGTGTGGGATTAGTGATAAAGGGTGCTCGTAATAAATTTAATCACTTTGCATGTTTTAACCATTCATAACCATAAGGGGACGGGAGTTTAGACGGGCGCGCAGGGCGGGCTTTCGTTCCGTGCGGGTGGCCCACGGATACAAAGGACCAAGATCCTGATGCATATCCCGCTGAGCGCTTGAGCCACTTCATTAGCCGGTGCAGGAAGAATAGCTTCCGTCTTGGTCCCGCTCGGTGGCGTACGCTCGGTCGCCCTGAACTGGGGATTCTCGATCAATATCCAGATAGAGAGAGTGAGACAGAAACAGAGAGAGAGAGAGAGCAGAGGGAGCTGATCCAAGGGGGGATTTCTCGGGAATGCTTCTTAAACGGAAAGGTTCAATTTATTCTTCGCCTGATGGGCTATAATAAACAAAACCCTTCGCCGGACCGGGTGCCTCGGGAGCCGTGGGAATGCTGGAAGTGAATTCTTCGTCACTGCCCGGAGAAGTGGGGTAGAAGAGAAAGGGTGAGTGCAACAGTACGGCTCAGGCGCGGTTAATAGTTAATGGCATTTCGGACGAGAATATGCGAAAGTACACCAGGGGCAGACGGATGGTCCCCGACGAATGGGGCGTACCGCGGGAAATGGAGAACGGAATCGATAAAATCAGCCCTCTATCATGTCTTAAACGATTATGGCAATTAGTTAGCAAATTGTTAAATGAAACGATCAAATCCCGACGGGAAGTCCTGGAAGGATCTATAGTTTTGATCGCAAGGAAGCGAGCAGCAAACCAAACCGCATTGACTAAACGCAGCAATAGAAAGAGGCAGCGTGGCCGAGCGGTCTAAGGCGCTGGTTTTAGGCACCAGTCAGAAATGGCGTGGGTTCGAATCCCACCGCTGTCAAAGAAAAGAGGCTTTTTTATTATATAAAACAGCCATTTTTGAGAGATCCTTATCTCGTTGCTTGCTTTTGTGAGTGACATGTGATATGGTATGTGTGTGTGTGTGTGTATGTATAATGGAGTATAAACTTTGATATCGTTTCACTTCTGGCGAGACTGAGAAAAAATGCTTTTGCCAATAGCCCCCGCCTAATGCAGAAAGTTTCCCACAAAAAATACGAACTCCTCCACAATTACGAGTGTCAACTCTTGGAAAACATATAACCGACCTGCTGGTGGGCGGGGGGGGGGGGGGAGGAAGAGAGGATCATCGTTAACGCGATCATATTTTCCCACGAAACCAAGCTATTCGAGTCGTGCGAGTCACCGGTGGAGTAATTTTGCTGCGAGTTTCGATTTAGTGCAATTTTCTTTTCGTTCTTGACTTTGGCATATAATTGCGAATTCGGGGTTCTGAAACGAAAACAAGAATATCTTACTGATTAAATCATGCCGGAGCGTCAACGCCGGGGCGTTGGTGATGGTAGTGGTGATGGTGGTTGGTGGGGGTGGGGTGGAAGCAAAAGGATGTCCGCCGATCGCGCACCGAGTAAAGGACTCGCTCTCCAGCCCGCGCCCAGGCACTCGGGTCAAGCGGACGGAGGGTTTTTTGGACACGTCTCTCGGACGACCGAGAAAACCGGCCTACTACGCGCGGTTCGCGACCATTTTGCTACTTACCGACAGTCTCCGAACCGTCAGTCGCCGGCTTTAAACGCGTTCTCTCGCGGTCTTTCGCGCTCCCCACAAGCTTTCGGGGTCCATTTCGAGTCCTTCCGCGCGGGTCTGAGTGTGGGACACGAGGGTATGGGCCCCCTCGTCGAAGACAACAGTGGTTTCGTGACGATTGATTAAGCGCTTAACGAATGGCGCAATCTTCGTGTATCGCGGCTGCCCGCTGGAGTTGAAGCACGTTTGCCAGCGCCCGGTTTTGGCGGAAAGCACCGCTCGGGGCGTCGTTTACGCCCAAGGGTTGGCTTCTCAGGATGTCCTTTTACCCACACCGCTAAGGACCGCTCGTTTCTGCACCGAACTGCACGCGGGGACGTGTTCGCTTCCGAGAGGGCTCCTCTCGGGAGAGTGCAGTGTCGATGAGAAACGGATTCGCGGGCCCTGCCGGTTTCGCTTTCGGTTGTCCCGGCCCTTTGGCACCCTCCGAAGGGGGTGCCAGGACGAGATCCCTGGCACACGTGGCTCAACCCCTGGCGGGCAACGCGCGATGGGAATTGTGCAATGCGTATTTTAGAGTTTATGCGTAGTTCCGTTCATTGTTTTATCGTTTTAGGTGCGGTGTGGTTAGTGGGAAGTTAGTGAATTTTAAAGGTTTTAATTTAACACAAACGTTTACCAAACCGAAACACGCTTCCAATGCGGAACGAAAGAGGTGTCAATCGATTCTAATTATTGCTAATTTAGCGGTGGCTCTTTTTTAGATCGTGGTGCGTTAAGCATTATTGTTTCGTAGTTTCGTACTCGTTCTTCTTGTCCGGTCCGGTGCGTTCTTTGGTTTTGCATTTAATCATGCTTGTATAATATTCTCGAATGTATAGTTTTCTGACTCTCATCCTTTAATGTGCTGCGTTTCAAATTTACTGCTTTAGCCAATATTCAACTATATGACACGCACTGATAGATATGCGACAATAACATATGTTCCATTCGTTGTTTATTACTAAGCCAGAACCCTTAGCAAAAGTTCACAGCAACCAATCACAAAAATGGGTGAGCCCATTTACGCATTACACCATTTATAAAATGATTCCAAATAACTTAATCTAAGGTTTTACGAAAAATTAAATGTTTTGATGAAAAATTCCAGCTAAATTTTAGATTGAAAAAACCGGAAAAGATTGAAAAATACTA